>NW_019100947.1:164458-191797 GCF_001856785.1 Myzus persicae | reverse complement strand
CATGTCACCGAGCTCCCAATGTAGTTGGTAATGCACCTATGAATACAATATAGTAGTAATATAAGAGTACAAGACAATATAAAAATTGAAATGAAAGATAAAGAAAAAATATGCAAGCCAATGATATCTTCCAATATACTATGATTGCCTATTTTAGGTGGTTTGATAATTTATTGATGTTTTTCTTTAATTATAAATTCTTTCAATAACCATCAATTTTGTTGTTTCGCATCTGCTAGTTGTCCCATGACGGATTACTTTTTTTTCTATGAATTTATAATAGTAAAATAATATTATAATACATTTATAGTTTAAAATAATGATACATAATAAAAGTGTACGAAACATTAGTACAACTAAAACACAAGCATGTTTATTAAATTATATTGGAACAAACTATGTGTTGAGCTTGAGACTTTGAATAATATTGATTGGTTACTACTTTACATTGATTTTTAATTTAATATTGATTCGTTACTCGTTTATATAATTTTCAAAATAATTTAATTAATATCATAATCGGTTTATTTTTCAATTTTATTCAGCAAGATACATTAACTGACGTAAGCATGTCTATCCAGGCCAATTGAGAGATTATTCTGTTTGGAAAAACTTCTTCTGGAAAAAAAATTTTCTTCTAACATAATTGTTTTTTTGAGGTAATCTAGTAGAGTTCATATTGTACTGAATCACTATAGTGAATCACTTTACCATCATAAAAGTTATTTTATCAATAAGTACTACCTATATTATTTTTGTCTGTATATTTAATATTTTAATATTATGTCATTAAGCGCAGGGAATCAATGCAAAAACATAATTATTATTTGATAAGGCTATTAATTGTGTTCATAATTATTGAAGTTTTAATTTAACTCAAAATATATTTTTTTACATTGTTACTTAGTAAGGCTGGATAACTAAATAATAAATTATATTTTACAATACTCTACTCTTTATTTTAGAGGACAGAAATAATATAAATTTTTCAGTCTCCATAATTTTCAGTACAAACTTACTGAGAGAGGGAAAAATTGGTTTCTAAAATGTGTAGTCTTCTAATTCAAAATTCTGACCATTGATCACTTACTATCAACTACAAATATACACGAATCAGATCCTCTTAAAATATTCCAGCCTTAATTTCTAGAAGTGAACAAGCTGATATTATGACTTATTTTCAAATGAATTAATGGTATCGCTGTAGCTCCCGATCCATTAAATTGTATCCTTTTTAATATTCTTGATTACTTACAAAAACCGTTCTAAATCTATGTTTATATGCTAACACACTTGCATACATCTCAAACTATTTGAAAATATCCTCTGTTTCTAGGGCTATAGGGATCTGTGCAATAAACTCTCCACTAAAGTAGATTTCTTCTTCTCGTCTTTAAGAAAGATATTAAACGCTCACATTAATGATACCTAATATGTAATACGCTGGGTACTATACCAAATAATTAAAAATTAATTTTATTTACTCTGATTTTATTTCAGTGATTGATTATAAATTATAATATTCATATACAACTATTTAAACCTAAAGTTAAATAAATCTGAATTTTATTTTAGATTCTGAGCGGAGCGATGAATGTATTTAACTATATTTTTATATTTTGTAGGTATTATTAATTTGATTATTTGAATATCAATATATTATAATTAAAATACTGAGTAGATACTTCAGATTTATATAGGAAGTAACTTAATTTGTATTAATATATAATAATTTATACAGAACTTATGATATACAACTTTTACATTTATTTAAATATATAATTTTCATGGTTGAAGTTAAAATAATTTATAAAAAGTAAATGCCAAGTTCTGGTACACCACAATTTCAAGTTTATAATTTATTTATTTTATTGGTACCTATCGAAAAAGGCTTGGCGCTCAACATTTTGCAATGAATAGTTTTTAAAATTAGCTAGATACATTTAACATCCGAATAATTTTCAAGAATTTAGTAACAGCATTGTGGTTGTCAATAATAATTTATAGTTTTAAACCTCCTCATGACTGTCTTGAAAAGAAAAATACATAATAAAGTGTTTTATTGATATTTAGCACAATTTTATATGTTGTACAGAATAACCTTGCTCGTAACTATCCATGTACATTTATTAATAAAATGCATTTATATTTTATAGTTAATTCAATAGATTTATTGTGTCAAGTGCCTATCAGCCCTATCGTAAGAATAATATTATGTAATGTGAGATGCAACTTGTGTTTTTTTTATCAACACTTAGTATGATTTATTTATACTTCAGAATTATGACTTCAGTTTAATTGTTTTATACCTAATATTCAGTCCAGCCTAATTATATATTTAAGTTCTTATTTGGCCTCTTTATTTATCGTGTAATATCACAGTTCTATTGTGAAAATATGTCAATATACCAATCAATAATCGTGGTTTTTAACTGAGGCCAAGTGGGGCGAATTACCTTCTAAATTATTTTGTCCTGCCGTATATAGCACAATATGTAATTTGAAAAATCGAGTTAAAATGCTAATAACATTTTCACTTACTGTTTTATTATACTGTAGAATATAATATACTAGTTGTATAACAAGGCTATGTGAAAAAACGAACTGATATAAAATACTACGTTAAATAGTGTATTTCGGTTTTCATGTACCTCTCAGTTAGAACCGAAAATCGGCTTTCGATAGAGATGGACAATCTGATGGGTTGGATTTAACACTTGGTTTTTTTTAAATTTGGTTAAAATTAGGTACACTCTAAACTTTCCTGATATCTTTATAATAATAATTTTAAATTGTCGTCAACATCGATTGAGTAGTTTTTGAGCATGAAAGTTACAAACATGCATTTGTTTATACATATATTATTTTATAATAAATAAAAAAAAATAACCTAACCTAGTATATACGCAGGAACAGACTGGGATCCATTCGATAAACCATTATGAAAAAATATTCGGCACTTTTTGACTTTTGGTAAGTTACTCATGACTCCCCATAATCAATAGGTAGGTGATAATTGATTTTAGCATTTGAATTAACTTGGAAGAATATTATTTTTTTGTTCTATTTTACATTACATATCGGTACTTTAATAAACCATTACTTAAAATCTAGAGATAATTGAATTATTTCACTTATGTATACATCATATTTTAAGGAATAATTAATTATTATTAAGTATTATCATTCCAAAGGTACGCAAAATAAAATAATTCACACTATTTGAATATTCTTATGTATTTTAAAATTATTAAACAAAATTACGGGTTTCAAAGAAACACCGCAGTCATACGCATAGTACTGGAAAAACCAGCACTGCCCTCATACACCGGTGCTTACGTTCTTAAATATATTATTTTTTGCAAGGTGAATTGTTTAGGTTTGCTTATTTTAGGTTAGGTAAGGTTTATATTGGTTTTACAATGGTGGGTGTCTTTTTCTATCAATCATCTGTTATTGGGGTATTTAGTGAAATTTTATTTTATTTTTTTTTTTTTTTTTTATTGATCATGAAATTTATACAATTTCTGCTTCGACTACTTGGTCATTAGCATATCATTATAAATATAACTTAATTATAATTATAATGAGGAACAGAGCAAAGGAAGAAAAAAAAAGTACAAGAGAAACAGTTAGAATTAATTTGTTTGGTATTTTATACATTGAAAAGGTTGGCTAAAGTAGTTTGAGTAACTTGGTTGTTTTGAAGAATTCAATGGTGTTGGTTTCATTTTCAGGATTTGGGCCTAGGCTTGCTCCAATTTGATGGCTTATATTGAGATCCTCTCTTTGTTTACTGTACGTTCTGCATTCTTCAAAAATGTGTTTAATTGTGATTATTGTGCCGCATGATTGGCAAATTGGTGGGTCACTTTTTGTCATTAGGTACTCATGGGTTAGTCTAGTGTTTCCGATTCTGGCCCTATTTAGTTTTTTTTCGTTTGTGGTACTGATATTTGGGTTTCTACTCCATCGTTTGACTGTTTGTTTGAATTTTATTTTTATATTATACTTCATTAGTCATAACCTTTTCTGATAGGAAAAATAATCTAGTTAGAGATTAGGATAGAGCTCAAAATTGAAAATTCCAAGTACGCTTATGAAAACTGTAGCGGAAAAATTGTTTTGAGACAGTCGATTTCATTTTCTTGGTAGTAGTTGGTGCACATAATTCAAAAACTAATAACCGGGGTATAGGTACTTTACATTTTCACCAAATGTAAATATGACCATATTCCAAACATAAAGACATTTTAAAAATAAATTAATTTTCATTTGGTTCTATAGCCGCTATTATTGTTTATATTTAAATTAATTCTATAATGGCAGCGCTTTCTACTGTTGTCAAATAATATTATTATTTCACGCATGCTCAAAAAACTTCTGGCCCTTAGAGCTTCTAAATTCCTAGTTAGATAGCGCTGTCATATAGGTACAATTTACAATGATGAGGTCAATTTGGAAAAAGCTCAATCGAGCTACTTTTAATTATAATAATAATAATATGCAATAATAATTTTAAAAATGTATTAAGGAGCTTTAGCCCAGCCTCTTAACGGCCTTAACCCATATGTTTTGAGGAATAGCGCTATTAAATTTAATAATTGATCGGAACTAGGAAAAATTTTTTGAATAACCAATAAAGTTAAATATATAATATTTTTAATACATTGGTATTATTATTAGAAAATTTTATTAATTAATAATATATTATCATTCATAGGTATTGAACATTCAAACAAAACAGTTGCAGAGTTTCTTCGACATTTTTAAATGTTTAAATGATCAAATCAACAATATTGAATATATTAACAAACAATTTAACTATTTATCTTATGTTTCAGAGAAACGTTTTAAAAAATAAACATTTTCGAAGGTTGTTAAAAACATCGATACACGTAATATAAATTGCCTATGCTAATCTCCTTCTAAAGTTCTTAATCACAAATAATAATGAAACCTTTTTTTTGATTTTAATATTTTCAATACCTATTAATTTATGCACAATAGATTCATAAACAAGTTTTACTATAAAAACAAATTTAAATGTAAAAATTCATTATATCTACAGAATACTAACAATTTAATTATAATTTATTGTTTAACAATTTTCTTATGCTAATAGCTTTGTTTATAATTAATTTGTTGAGTCTATACTATGTTTAGTATCTGTAATATACCTATTATAGCTACTAAATAATATGACATTGTTGAAAACCAATATACTTATATGCGATATGTAGAACAACGTACACATAATAACTTTAATATTACATTCGGAATTTTACGACAATAAGAAAAAATGTAAAAGCATAATTTTTTAGTGTTGCATAATATTTCAATGAATTGTTTTGATGATTTAATATGTTTTAGTTAAATTAGCACTACAGTACTACTATTTGACTGTTATTGTAGTAGTATAATATTTCTTCTAATAAGCTTCTTCTTGAAAAAGTTCCTGGTGTGTAGAATGTAGATGGTCAAACGACGTGAATCTCGACTTGAATGCAACATGGCGTCCATTAAAAAATAATATAAAGTGTAGAGGTAAATCAAGAAAACTGAAATAAAAAATTATTATTTGTCATCTATACATTATAGTTATTACGATTGTCAGAGCTATTATTTTTGTTTTAAGCGAATTTCTAAACTATATACGTGGGTAGTGCAAATGAAAATGTATTATTATGAACACAGGTTGTGCATATTTCGTGATATTTCAATATAATATGTTAACCGTTCAAATGTACATGATGAAACCTTATATCAAGATATTATTTTATTTATAAATTATTAATTAAAGCCTTTTACAAAACAAATCTAGTAACATTTGTAATGGAAAATTGTTAAATAGTCCAGTTATGAGTGGACATGTTTATTTGTGGAAATAAATTGTAGCAAAGTAAATAAGTTATTGAGATAGAATAAATGTACTTTAAATTTAATTTACTTAGCATTTATTAATGATATCACATCTTTATAATGCTGAAGTTTTATAAATGACTATATTTTTTTGACTTATCAATTTTTTACATGGAGTTGGACGAAGTGTTTTTGTTGGAGACCAGTAGTTTTTTTTAAACATATTTTTATACGGGTGGCTACTAATTGCGTCCCGTGGTAAAAATTTCTTCCAAATTGCGGCCCGAGTTTTTTTGGGGTGCATACGAATTGTGACCCGAAATTTAAAATTAAATTAATTTAAATATGTAAATTTAAATTTAAAAAGCCTCATTTTCCTTCACATTTGTATACAGACTTAGGACTGTCTGTAGCATCAGTAGATACTTCAGGTAGGTTAAAAATGATGTTTTATTTTTATTTAAACATTTTGGCACTGGTAAAAACATATATGATATTTCTAAAAGTTAAAAAGTTTTTTTGACATTAAAATCTAATATTAAAATGTTTTTTTTTACTAAACAATTTCGGCACTGGTAAAAACGTTTATGATATCTATTGAAGTTAAAAATGTTAGTATAATTTAGTAAAATTCTTAGGTATTATGGCACTGGTAAAAACTTGTATAATAGAATTTGTATAAATTCAAATTTATCAATATGAAGAGTTTTTCTAGAGTTTTCTAGAGTTAGAAAACCCGGGCCGCAACTCGTCTGTACCCAAAATAAACTCGGGCCTCAATTTGGATTAGACCTTTTTTCGTTGATATCTTTGGGACGCAACTAGTATGTTAACCATAGTAAAATGTCTACATATATTTTAATATATTCGTGGAAATCATTAAAATTTTATTTTTCGCTAGGTACGTGATTATGAAATATAAATTAAAATATTCGTGTATACCTAATACCTATCATTACATCAATTTTGTTAACAAAAACAGCTAGTATCAAGCAATAACATATCAGTAAGTACCAGAAGTAATTAATAGAAATGTGTCAACTCATATAGACAAAATGGCGAATTCTCAATTTTTTTTTAAAACAAAAAAAATAAACTTAAAATAACTGTGTACAACCAATTGTTAGATGAACTCATTTCTGGTATCAACTCGAGGTTTAACCAAGAAATTGTGCAATTCGTTCAAGCTGTAGTAAGTGTGATTCGTCTAAACTCTACGCCTGTAATTATTTCAATATTATCAACATTTGCAAATGTCTCGGACAGATATTGGAATCTGAGATAAAACTATGAAAATATTTACCAGCTAAAGATGGTAAACCAGATACTAATACTAATAATGAATCTATTCATGCATGGCTTGATTATATGAAAACAAATAATTATATAAAATCATTTAATGAATTCTTCACCGTACTGAAATTATTCAGTGTAATACCAGTTACAAGTTGTTTCTGTGAACGGGTATTTTCAAAACTAACAATAGTAAAAAACAAATAATGAGTACTATGCAACAAGACCGACTTAATAGTTTATTATTAATGTTTACTGAATCAGAACTAACTTCAAGTATTAACATTGACACGGTGATTGACGAATTTAAAATTATGGGAAATGGAAGAATTCATTTATGATTGTTTTTAAATTATAGTTAATACATATTTACACATTTATACATTATATATGCTTTATATATTAATTTAATATCTAATTCGAATTTTTGTTTATTAAACCAAGCTTTTTTTTAAATGTTGGGTAATGTATTTTGTTCTTTTTATACATAATGATTAATTGTAGGTATATATAATTTAATTTTAAAGAATTTAAAGTTTTACTTTTAACTTCAAAAATATATGTCTAAATAATTAGCAATATAATACTTAATTCTATGTATAGATATAAATACTACTTATATTGTTTTTAATTTACAACAGAATCTACTATGTTGAAGTTTTAGAAAAAATTTAGGGGCACTAATTGTATCTAGGCTCGACCGGAGGTTGAGATCTGCGCATTCCTATGTAAACAATCTATACCTTAGGGGCACAATAAGTTTATATGGTTAGAGTAAATTACACATGATACGCTTGACGTGAGAAGTCATCCACTAATGGCACTCAATATTGATTTTTTTTAATTGAAAATTGTATGATATTGATTGCACAAAAAACGTATTTGTAATTTAAAACAATATTTTGTGTGTAATTTAGTGTATTATATTGTATTAAACACAATATAGGTTAAAAATATTGGTTAATACAGGAACACACTTATATTATTACTAGCTATCTTACTTTAACTTTTACACCATATTATTGAGTAATTTTTTTTTTATGAAATTTGTACATTTTTACTATGTTGTATGTTAATTTATTACATTTTAACAGCTTTTAATATAACTTATAAACGTAGTATATAGAACTTGTCTTGGTGGAAACGTGGTCAGTATCTCATTTGATGGAAATGAGTATTGGTGGAAAAGGGAAAGGTACACTTTTGGTGGAAACGGGTAATGGTGGAAAAGGGAAAGTTACACTTTTCGACCTTTTGGTGGAAACATGTTACGCCCTTACAAATACAACAAATAACACGTGGTTATTATATATTATGGCTCAGGAGCGAAAATACATGTTAACACTAAATATCGCTAGAAATAATACGACATTAGTATTTAGTATTTACTATTTAGTATATTACGATAAGCGAAGGCACAGGCAACGGCGGGAACCGTATGGATAGTCTGGGATGTTTAATTAATTAAATTAATTTCTGTCTTCGGATTTGGATAGTAGACGGTTAAAGTTTGAGATGATTGTGTTACACGTTGAGCATGAGAGCAGATTTGCTATCCCGTTTCGACGCCGTTTAATTTTTTCACTGTGCCCTTTCACCGTCAAATTAAAACCATTTTGCTGTCAATCAATTTCGCAGCACAATTCTCCAATTAGTTATGTTTTAAAACATGGTAGTGAATTTGTGATTTATAAAGCGATAAATAAACACAGTGAAATATAATTTACAGTAAATATGTCAAGCTCAAATAAAGAATTAATTTATAAGCTATAATAAGTTACACGAAAAATAAATTAGTTGAAATGTTACGGCGGTAAAATGGGAGCTGACCCCATGAGCATAAGGTTTTTGTTTGACGAATGCACAGTTGGTTAACCAACTCAACCTAAGACCATAATATGTCTATTTAAAATTTTTCTGTCTTTAATAGCTAATTGGGTTCCTTGAAGAAGTGCCATGTATTTGGATGTAACAACATTTAACTGAATACCAATTTCCGTTTTAGTCGTTTTAGAGGCTTTATTGAGTAGATCTGGATACCAGTATTAAAACTAGGTACATGTTAATTCATTAAATAATTTTTTACTACTACAATTTTGTTTTTCCTTATTTGATTGTTCTGTTAGTTAGAACGGTACTAGTGATAAGCCCCTATATTGCGACCAGAAAATCGATAATTGCCAGGTAGCATGTTGATATTTTGACATGATGTTGTGCGATTTGACGAGTGTTGTAACTTTATATTATTATATCTTACGGTCTTGTAGTTTAGGTATAAGCTTCAATATTCAAGCAATATTGCTTAGCGCAATTAATGTTGTTAACTTGAAAATGAATCAACTAGCCGATTCGGTAATCGTAAAACTTTAGGTACCTTCAAAATATTTTCACTGATGTTGACCTTTTAATATTCGTATGGAATATTAGATTTTTCTAAATTAATTTCGATTCAAAGGTGTTTGTTTTATTTTAATGGTTGTAATGGTGTTGGAGCGAAAATGATTCCTTGAGTAACAACCACTTTTATCGTACTAGTAAGTTGGTATCTTCTATAACCGGTAAAGCACGATTGAGCATAAAACGATTGACCATTTTAGCAATACGATTGAGCATAGAATATTTTATTCGATGTTGCCAAATTCACATTTTGTAATTTATTATTTTCACGTATTATTACACCAATTATTATTATATCTGAGCCCAGAAAATTACAATCCGCTAAAGAAATAAAAAAAATTGAATTTAATATTCAAGCCTGCAACCAGTATTTAAATCGTAAGAATACGGAATCTTTATTAATATATTTAAGCCAACTTGGAAACAGATACCAAGATATATCAATTGGATTTATAAATATTTTGATTTTATTATTTTCTTATGTCATAACTATTATTCTTATTATTATTTTATTATTATCAAACAGATTTATATACTATGTTATATTTTGAATTATTATAATTATTTAAATAATTTTTTTTGTAAAATACATTTCAAAATTGAAAATGGCAACGTTGCAGAGCTTTTTATGCTCAATCGTGTTGGTTTTCTTTTGTATTTCAATTTCCTTTGATGCCCCGACAATTTATGCTCAATCGTGTCGCAAAAAGGTGTTCTATGCTCAATCGTGTCGTAGCCTCTATAACGACGGCAAAGAGATTGTACAAATACGTCGAATGCCGATATAGCCATATATCGTTATAAAAATGTGCATTAAAGGAAACGGTGTTTTGCTTGATATTAACGTCGTTGTACCGATGGTACCGACCGTAGATTGTAGTAGTGAATAATTTGTACTCAGTCTTCACATCTCACTTGAAAAGGGGGAAAAGGATAAAAAGGATTAAAGGGTTACTTATAAAAGAGCGGGAACCAATTTAATTTTGTAGGTAATGTAATTTTAAATCATCAGTAAATAAATAATATTTACTGTGACTAAAAACAGAATTTATATCATCAAAAACAGTTATATTACCGAGTTATTATATTATCTTATTAGAACTTATTAGTTGAACATATTTTTATTTTATTTTATTAAGTGACTCAAATGTGATGATTAATCTCAAATGTGATGATTGATTAAAGTTTAATTCAGGAATTTTGACGAAGTGAATATTTATAGTTGTATTAGATGATAAATTGATAACGAAGTATAATACTATAATTAATATTATAGGTACTCCTAATAATTAGGTAATAATCTACCATATTTTAATATATAATTCTGCTTTCTGAAATTCTAGTTCATATTCGTGTAAAATATAAAATGTACAGCGTATATATTATTGTTGTGATATTTCAATTTGTATAATGCGTACTATGATTATATGTTCAATATTCTCTGAAAAATTGTTTTTGTTTTTATAACAATATTTGGTTTAGTCTATACAAACTCGCATAGTCGCATGTGGTTTATCACTATTTAATCGTTATGGGTATCAAAAAATGAAATATATGTGTAATGTGAGTAGCGCTTTACACTATACACACGTGTCTTACTATTTGGTTAAAATTACAAAAAAAAAATGAAACAAACACCATCAAGTTGCCATAAAAAATGTATTTTTTTACCAATTGTAGTGAGTTTACGAATTTTGTCGAAATTCTAACTCCAGATGTTTTAATTTTCGCTAACGACAATTTATGAGGAACCTTGTATTACGGTTTCAAGTTTTTTGATCAAGCACAGAAATTTTTATCGACATTATTTAAAAAAAAACTAAAAAGTAATGATAACCAAAATTTGCATATGCTTATAAGTAGTTCATTATCATTCAAAATATTAAAAAAATTGTATGGTGTATAGAAAATGAGGATATTATTAACATTCAATTAAAATGTCATGTATCTACGGAACTTTTTTTAGAGTTACATTTAAAACCAAAATCGATTTGGTCGAAAACCCGTTTTCCGTAAAAAACACCGTTTTTCCTTCATTTTTGGTTTATTTTTCCTGCCGCTTTTTAAAACTAGGTACTAGGTAATTTTAATTTTAACCTCCCGAAAGCACCAAACAGATTCACTTTTCCACTGGAAAAGATACTCAAATTGGAAATGGAAGTATTATTCCAACTAATTATCATTTATCGTGTACACATGAAACAGACACAAAAAAAGACAAGGAAAAACCACACATCATTGTAAAAATGTAAAATCAAAACATTGATCTCTCTGCTCAGAATAAAATCTGTAGCAACAAAAAGGTAATTAAAATGAAAATAATAATAATAATATAGAAACAATTTTTTGTGACAAGACATTTTGAAAATAAATTTTCTCGAGAAAATGTATATTTCGTCATAATTTATTTATTTTTATCATTTTTTCGACATAAAATATTATTTAAAAAAGTTATTTGAAGTGTGTCAATAGTTTGTAGTAAATTCATAAAGAATAACCAAACTTCATCATTTTCAGGAACTAAGTCCCCGACCATTAAAGGAAAAAAATGTGTAAAAGTCGTTATTTCTCGAGCAGACATTTTGAGATGGACGTTTTGCAAATGCTTTATATTTATGGAAGGAGAAATATTTCCTGTTTCTATTGAACCATAATTAAAATTACCTTTTCTTAAATTCAATGTATCCAAAGAAAAATATTTGACGTTTTCGGTGAAATATTTTATAATATGGCACATATCATAGTGAAATAATATGCCTTCAAACAAGTCACGCATTACATCCACACAATAATTCTGTGTAACATGAAATGAAGGTATTTTATTTAAAAATGACTCACCATGAACACCTGTTTTACTAATACCTATCATTGATAGCAACATTATTATTATAGTTGGTAATATTCGTCATTAAAAGGCTACCTTTTTCAAATAATTTTTTTGTAATATCTTCGCTAGCTTTACAAAATCTAAAAAAGCATCACGCTGAAAAAGATCTAGAAAATTCTAAAATCGAATTTAATCCAAGATTATCTCGTGAGACCAGTCCTAACATAAAATGATGACTTATTTACATCCCAATGTACTCCCGAATTGACTTTAATTAATGCGCCTTATATGGCCCAATTGATGTTAAACAAAATGTTCGCCAACTTTCCTTCAATTGTTACAACAATGGTATGTTCTAATTGTTCATATAGATTTTTAAGTGGGGATGCCAGGGAAATGAACCTATATTTAACTCGAGTAAGGACGAGAATTTCAGAATGCGGAATTCTATATTAAAATGTATACATGTTATCAGGTGTACAATACTTAAAACATTACGATTTGTTGTACATTTATCATTTAATACAACTACAAAATGTATATGTGCTGGAAAACAATATTAATTACTTCTCGCAACAAAAATAATAATTCTGAGGCTGTAACTTGCTTTGAGTGTAACTTTTATTCAACTTGCCATTACACATAGTCAAAAAATATAAATTAATTTTTGGGTTCTTATGGTTTTGATCAAAATGTGTACAAAAGTTAACTCATGTTTTATATGATTTAGTATTTTATACAATTTTCTGTTTAGACTTTTATAGTTAACTTTGTGGGCATCGCCGTTTTCTATCAAATCCCATTTTTACGTCCATCGCCAGTTAAATGAGTGTAGGCTGTATAACCTCATTGAACGATGATAACCTCCTCCCACCATGGATACAAATATTCGACTTCATGTTCCATTTTTCAAGTATCATAATATCAAGTTTGAGTACTGTACAAGTGTAGAACTGTGCACCACACTTCACCGTTTTAAAAAATCGAAATGTAGAATACAATAAAATGTAAAAAACAATTACAATATTTTCTTTAAGCTAATAACCATGGTAGTTTATAGTTAAATAAATTCAAAAACGTTTCAATTCACAGCTACACTGAACGTAATATTAAAACTATAGAAAAACATACTAGGATTATTACCTATTATTTTTTAGAATAGTTTACTCAATTGTCTATGGATACACGTGTTATGTTTTGTATTTGCTGAATAACACAATAAATATCGAAACTATTTAACATTTTATACTATTCATCCATTATTCTTATATGCTGTAAATAATATTCATTTATTGTATCTTCAAACATGATCACAAATTTTAATAATATGTTGGCTACATTTTTTTTGTTAAATTGTATTGGTTATATATACGCTGCACGTGAGTACCTATATATCTTTTTTAACTTTACACAATACAACATTTTTTAGAAATTAAATTATACAGCTATGATTATCTAAAAAAATAATACTTTAACTTATGTTATTATTTGTTATGCGTTCTTAATAATATCATAACCCAATCTTCTAAGCTATGTACGTCTGAAATAGTATACAACTATTGATAATTTATTTAGTCAAATAATATTTTCAGTAGGCACCTACCTATATAAGCAATTTTATTGAAACCTCATCATATTTTAAACTTAAAATACTTTTTACTAACTAATATCATTATTTTAGATAAAATTATGATAATTGTAGGTACCCATCAGTATATTCTTTTATATTTTACTTTTTTACTTTCCAACATACGAGCACTTAGATAATGACTTACCTGGGTGTGTTTCGTTGTCTTACTATTATGGTAGGTACCTACGACGGAAAATTTTAGTACAACAAATTGATTCTCTATATTGTTAACTTTAATTGACTTACTATCAAACTTTGAGGTCGGAATATTATCTTGGTATCGTGAAAGAATTTCATGGGTGTCTTAATGTTTAAATGATTGATAGACTTAGTAAATTATACGATTAAAGATAGAATTCTATCTTTAATCGTGGTAAAATATATAATAATACCCAAAATGCTCATAACTCGCATTGATAGGTATTTAAAAATCAATAAAAGCGTGCAGATTAACCTAGATAAAATTATTATTTTTAAATTAGATAAAATTGGACATTTTAATTTAATATTAAAATTAACATCGACAATTTGGCTTTACTGAGCACAAATTTAAGTATTTTGGTACCCAATACGTTTGAAAACGAGTTTGACATGCCCTTCTAACCATATTACAACCTCACCATCTCTGTAAGGGTGACTGTAAGTTGCGTCCCAATGTACCTTCTTTTTGATGTAAATTACGTCCTGATTATTTTTTGTGCATGTGTAAAATGCGTTCCAGGCATTGGCGTATTTTCAAATTTTTTGTAGGGGGGGGGGTCTAAATATTAAGTACCTATAAGTTTATAATATAAACAAAACACATACGAGTTATGATGTAATAATTATATTATTTATATTATATTATGTTTATTTCACTACTATTATGATTTATTAATACAAATTAATTTTTTTTTATAATAAAAAAGGTTAACGTTTTTTTTCTCTCCAGTTCTTCAATAACTTCTTCCGGTTTTATTGAGTAGTTTTTATTTATTGATAACATCGCTAAACCGTTCAATCTTCCCTATAAACAAAAAAATAAACAAAGTGTTTAATTGTAATTTGTAAATAACAAGAATATTTTTTAAGTTTATAATAATTTACCTCTGACATGGAATTCTTCAGATATGTTTTTATTCTTTTTAAATTTGAAAATGTTCTTTCATTTGTTGCAGAGGCAACAGGAAGCGTGACTAAGATTTGAAGAAGTTTAAATATATTTGGATAAATTGACCGGTTAAACATAGCCATAGCCTCTAGAAGTCTAGAGCATTATTTGGTTTCTCTGTTTTTTGTATTAGTTTTCTCTGCCATAATTTGTATTCTGCTTCAATTATTTGATTTTGAGATCCATCATTCTGTAAATCTCCAATATATTGATTTGAAAGAATTATAATATCTTCGATGGGATCTCATATCACTATCGCCTTGGGCCCTATAGCGAAGAATTGCCCTAAAATTACCGTCATTATTTTGTTTGTCATCTGAGCATACTTTGAAAATGTTTCCAGAGTCACGATCCGATTTTTTAATCGGTTAGTATAATTCTTACTAATTTTTTGTCTAGTTTAAATATTTTCTGGTAATGACTTTACGCAATTAACGTATACATGGCAGAAACACGGGGCGCAACTTATGTATGTACCTGAGAAATACCGGGCCGCAACTTACGTATGTGTTATCGGAGCCTTTTTTTTGGGTCGCAACTTATATTTACCTCTCTCTAATACAGCATATTATATACTTACCATTAATTATTTTGAATCAAGCTGATCCAGTGCCTTATAAAACATCTTGTCTTAGTAAGTATTATTATTATTATTTATTTTTTTTTTATTAACTATTTTTCTCAACAGTTACAATATATATGCATAACATAATGACTAAATTTAAGCAAGAAATAATATTATCCAACAATTATATAACACAATATAATTGTATCGGGGTAGTGTCACAATACGTTTACTACACAGTCGGTTGGTCACTTAGCAATGATAATTGACCAATTTCAGCAATCATTACGACCAAAATATGACTGTGTTACAGAGACCATCCCCAACAACCCCCTCTTCAAATACGTGACTGATTTTCATCCCTATATCTTCAGCCACTATTTCGCATGACGCTATTTACAATACGCATTGAATATGTTTTGTGCATAATATATATTAAATAGGCACATAGGTCACGGTACATACCTGCTCGTGTAACGAGTAGCGTAAAATCTGTATATGCCCAGGTGCGAGGCTTAACTCAGAGCGTTGGGGTGAGCAAGGTGGTAAACTGGAAGCACCGAAGAGAGCTAGAATATTAGGAAGAGTCTTGAATAAGATTACTCTCCTTAAGAGATTCGCCGCTGTGATCTCTATATTTGTTCGATGAGCAATTGTTTTTCCAGTACGTCTTTCATGGTATCTTGTTGGCCGGTCCAATGGTTGATTGTAGACCAGGTTTGATTTGTTGTTATACAATTTATAGAAGGTAAGGTGGATAGAAAAATAATGTATATTAGTAGGGAAGAACCGGGCTTGTAAAAGTCTATTGATCTCAAATTATAAAAGGCCCCACATTCAGGAAAATTCCGAAGAGTATTTAGTATCATTACCATAAAAACACATATTTCTAACTGTAATTAGGTACACTAATAGGTAATAATATATTATCAAAAGGTATCGACTTATAGCGTTCTATATAATTACAAATTATTATTATAAGATTCAGAAATTACAGTTGAAGATAAATACATAATAAATATTTATGTTGTGCTATACCTTAATATAGGTCGACTGTTATATTCTTCTTATGTGGATCACATGATTTTAAAAATGTTATTAATTCTAATAATAGTTGTTATTTGAAACACCATTATTTATTAATCATTACAGTCGAAATGAGGAATAACAAATTAGTAAATTTTTTCAATTCAAGCAAGTATTTAATTTAGATATTTGTATATTAAGACTATTTTTGATAGTATATATCAATCATTGTTTATAATTAATTCTTTATTAATGTACTACATATTTTGTGTAGTTATCTAAAATATAAAAATGATACATACAATATTAATTGAAAATCAACGACTTCAGCAGAATCCGAGAAACACATAGTGAATTTATTGGCTAATAAGTAATAACTTTCATTGTCTCATTTTAATGTAACTGACCCAAGACAATGGAAGAGTGATTCATATTGATTTCTATTTTTAGCTGTTTCTAGGGTTCGATTATTTTAATTATTTTTCCATCATAGTTTACCTTCTAAGGTAAATAGTGATATACACATAGATTTATAATATTAGGTGTCATACTTCAAATCTCCTCAAACTGGTCATCCCATGTATTCCTTGCAGTATGCTGAAATCGGGAATTGCACAATAACTCACCTTTTGTAATTTAGAGTTTGTAAATTCAGAGAAACTGGGAACAGAAAGTTTTAAACTCTGTAAGTATACTTAAATTATTTATAGTATTGTATTTTAATATCTAATAATAAACACTATATACCATAGGTATTATTAATACGCGAACCAGATGATAAAATATTTTACATACTATAGTCCACGACATGAAAATGGCCGATGTGTACCGCGATGCGTTGCGACTTCTCTGCCTGATAGCCATTGGTTCTCAACTTATACTGCATACTGCCTGGCGGTCGCACGCGGCAATGAATTAAATTAAATTATGAACCACTGGAGCGAAACGGCAGCTAGGTTCGCGACGGGCACCGGTCACTTTTCGTGTCATGGACTATAAATAAGTAATAAGTAGCATCGAGTAAAAACAACCACATTAATTGTTAAATGGTTGAAACTAAAAAATGTTGAAATAAAACAACCTTAATCTCATAAATCTCATTATCTATCAGGAAAGATCTATCCCTCATACACTCTTTTCGTTTAAAAATACATTTTAATAATGTATAATATTAGGACAAGTCTCGAATAAGACTTTTACTGTCATTCAGAGATTCACCGTTGTGATCTCTATATTTGTTTGATGAGCAGTTGTTTTTCCAGGTCGTCTTTCATGGTATCTTGTTAGCCGGTAAAAATGGTTGATTGTAGATCACCTCTGATTTGTCCTTAAATAACTTACGGTAATAGAAGGTAAGGTAGATAGAAAAATAATGTGTATTAGCAGGGATGAACTGGGCCTGTAAAAATCTATTGATCTCTTGCAGTTATAAAAGGCCTATTAAGGAAAATTCGGAAAAGATATTAGTATTTTTACCATAAAAAACATATTTCTAACTGTAATCACATTAGAAGTCAATAATAGGTTAGGTTAAAGAGTATCGATTTATAGTATTCTACGAAATTACAAATTATTATTATCAAATTCAGGGAATACAGTTTTCACTTCTCCGTGGTTCATGAGAAATAAACAACTACATAATGACACGGGCCTACCACACCTATCTACCTGGATAACAACAATTAAAAAATTTTCACGAAAAACTTCCCTAAATTAGACGGAGTACTCCACTACAAAATCGGCAGAAGATCCGACAATCTAAGACTTAAGCCTCGGCCATCAGAGATGACACTTCATTCTCAGATTCTGACTTATAAGATTATAAGCTAACCAAAATAATTCATTGTAATTTTGTAAATCTTTGTACGCATAATATTTTAATCATATTAATCGTAAATCGTTTACTTTACCTAACATTGTAAAAATACCTGGTGTACTGACACAATTAAATTAATTAATAAAAAAAAAGAAACTACAGTTGAAGATAATAAAGATTAAAGATGTGCTATTCCTTAACAGGTTGATTGATATGTTCTTCTTATGTAGATCACACGATGTCTGCCAAAATATTTTCGAGGAAATTAATGATTTTGTTATTTTGATTACATTTTACTGATAAAGAATCGATATAAAAAAAAACTAAAGTCCCAATAGTGAGTCACGGTTACATATCCAGATTATACTTTTGACACATTTGTGATATGTGCCAAAAAAAAAAATATGCAAATCAAGTGTGACTCTTATATGTGTTAAGCAGACATTTTAGCAAGTATATTAAAATTGCAAAAATGAACAAAATGCACAGGAATAGCAAGCATATTTATAACGCCTTCTTCAGTTGATAATTTTAAAAATCTTTTAAATAATCGATGTTATTTGAAACGTCATATTATCATTATTCATTACAGTTAAAATGGCAGAGGAAGATTTAAAATTGCATGTTTGTGATGGCAAGTATTTAATTTAGATCTTTGTATATTTAAATTATTTTTGATAGTATACTTAATAGTTAATAGTTAATACTTTTATAATGTACTACATATTTTGTGTAGTAAATTTTAAAAATGATACATAATAAATTAGTTCAGAATAAACGATTTCAGCAGAATCCGAGGAACACATCGTGAATTTGTCGGCTAAAAATTTTCATTGTCAAAATTTAATGTAACTGGCCCAAGACAATGGATGAATAATTTATATTTATGTCAACTTTTAGCTTCTTCTAGTGTTAGATTAGATTATTTTTTTTGCCAACATCGTTTACATTCTCAGGTAAATAGCAATATACACATCATATAGCTGATGTATAATATTAAGTGTTGTACTTCAATTCCCACACACTCATTGTTGAATTGTTAACACTTGAAAGAATGCTGAAATATAACCATCCCAAATCGTATTAATCTCAAGAGTTAATAGACTATATAAGAGGAGGCTTATCCCTAATACATTCTTGTCATTTAAAAATACATTTTATTTAATTGTAAGTCTCGTTAAAATAAAATTAATATATTATGTAGAGTTAGTTAACAGTTGCAACTGCAAGGAGAGTAGAGTTCCATTCGGTGAGACCAAACTAGAAAGTTAACACGAGTTTTAATTCCTATATCAAGACCCTGCTATCTGGCGGAACACTAATAACAGTACGCAATAATATAATATGGGTATAATATGCATAAAGTACTCGGTGCGTAGGTTGAATGTTGTTTTCGGATAAAAAGTCCGGCCATAAAATTATTTACTGGAAAAAAAGTGCGGTTCGATTTCATAACATACAATATACAGTAATATAAGGTAAGATAGAAAAATAATGTGGATTACTGTATTAGAAAGTAAGGTAATAAAGAGTGTATGATTATTCCGTATTATAAGAAAAAAATATGAAATAACCAACATATACTATTATGTCGAACACTTATTATTAGTTTTAAATTATATTACATTATTCTTATATTATCTATCATTTTAGATTCTAAACAGAGCAATAAATGTATTGATTTTATAATGATCTGTTTTTTTTTTTAATATTTTGACTCGTTTTGAGTAGTTTACGGACATTTTCAATTTTCAATTATTTTAGTTTCTTTTTTCTATAAATGGTTAGAGTTTGTTGGGTAAAAATCTTGAAATTTTAGATACAAGGGTCCTGATATATCGTAACAATAGAAGTTGAAAAACATTAAAAATACATCGTCACGAATTTGTTTTTAAGCATTTAAAATTCAAATTTTGACAACATATTTTATTAAATTCGAATTAAAATTACAAATTATTTTGTAGTTGAAAATTTTTAAAATTTTTAAAATTTTTAAAATTTTCAACTCCTATAGCTTAGGATTAACATTGAATAACAAGGTACTATCCATCAAAATGACCCACTTTTAACCTACTGTAGGTACAGCAGAGCAACATCCACTTTTTAAAATAGTATTTATAACAACTCATTTTTCAGTGTTATTAATAAACCGAGACATTTTTTTATGAAAAAAAAAATCAAATTATACTTTATTTCCGTTCAGTAATTTTATGTTCGGACCTCATCTAAAATTTCTTTCTAAAAAAAATAAAATCTGCCTTTTTCAGTGTACTTTTTTTTCCCTGGACTCCCCTGCAGTACGCAGCCTGCAGGTCATCATTCTCAGAGCACTATATTGGCATGCAGCCCTATTCTTTATAGTTTATACAGCGTTGTTTCCGACAAAGCAAAGAGTGATTGAAAAAATATAAAATCATTTTTAGTTCTCAGTCAAATTTATTTTTTATTATAATTTATTTTACGATATTTTCTCCTGGTAACTGCCATAACTCATAGTTGAAAAATCATTAATTGTACAACAATATTTTGCAAATACAACATAAAATATTTATTTTTGTAAATTCACGACTGATGTGGTGTATTTGGCCAACTGGCCTTATATAAATATATAATATATTTAATGTAACCAAATTTATAATAAAATATTTATGAATTAAAATGAAAACTAAATGCTATTCGTTGGTATAATCACTTGAAAACGGGTAGACAGATTTGTTTCATTTGTTTTTAAAGTTGTAACTATCCTAATAAGGTACATACGAAAAACAAACTGTAAATGTTGCCCAAAGTCCTTACATGAGGATTTTGTGATTTTTGATGAAAATCGAAAAATATTTTCTGTATAAATGGTTGCCATTAGTTCACTCGGGAACATGAGGTAAAAGTATCCATTAAATCGTCCAATTGCCTCGAATAAGAATTATATTTTAAAATAAACACGCGTGTTTTCTCGCGAGAGTTTAATATATGCGTTTGTACCTTATTATAAACACAAAAACTACCTGTATGATTTTCAAAAAATGTCGAATTGTTTTTAGAGATATCAGGAAAGTTTGGAGTAGTTTAACCACTTTTTATTTAGGTATATACCAAGTGCTATTGCCTATTCCTATCTGTCACAGTCAAATTGTTCATCTGGACTAAATTAGTTCATAAAGCGAAGTCCACCGACGCCGATTTGCCAGTGAACTGAGATACACTAAAACCAAGAACACATATACAATACTATATTTGTGGCTTGGCGTGGCGCGTTAGCTGCTACCAGTTGCGGAATGCGATTGGGAGTAAGTAACCGCCACAGCTACTAGCTCTCGGATGGATGACCACATAGCAGTTAAAAACCTTGCCACACATACACGTATTTGCTACCTACCGTAACAATCGTAACAATCGTAAAAACAACCTACAGTTCCAACCTTACCCCTACCACAGTTCATAACCCCTTCAACAGCTAATGGCCTTAGTCGCCGGGCTTAAGTTCAATAAAAAAAAAGTACCTACTATATTTTATATTTTGTCATTGCCGAAGTCATCGTTTACACTTAACATCTAAAAATGTATGTTAATTTATCCAAAGGTAATAGACTCAAAAACTACTGGACCTTTTCCCAATAAAAGTTTTATCAACAGATTACTTGGGACTTAGAGGGTATTTATAGATTTTTCTTTCAACCCCTATATGTAGCTTAAGGTTAGCTGTAAATTAAATATTTTTTTATCTCATGAAAACAGATTGTGACAATTATGTTTAAAATATTGTTTTTTAATAAAATTAATGTTAAAATTGTAAAACGTTTACAATTCGTATTACTATATGTATCTAAATAAAAAATGTTTTACTAATAGAGTAATTATAAATACCGACCCGAATTTAATGCATAGTATTTTCAGGTTATGTGTTCCGATATATAATGAGCAGAAAAATTAGATCAAGTAATAATCATTAAACTAGTTACAGTACATAAATCTGATACAATATAACAAAATATAAAACTAAAATACGTACTGTAGGTACCAATAATTAGTTGTATAGTTATATATTCAATCGAAAAAAATTGTTTATAATTCAAACATTTTTATTTTTATTTTATAGGTAAAGTTGTTGAACCGGTAGAGTTTTGTAACAACTTTAATAGCGTTATACCTATTAAAACAACACCCTTACAATAATACTGTTATGTACTTTATTAGATAAGATGATTTTATATTGTCATATAATATAATTGATATAATGTATATTTATATTAATAGTTCTAATAAATTAACTAATAACATCGTTTTATTTGATAAAGCATAATTTTTCCATATTATGTTACGTACCTAATTAATAACGCCTCACTATCATTGAAGCTATATTTCTTTATTGTTCATACGTGCACATGCCTTGAATATATATTTAGTGTTACTTTAAATTTCACAATTGATTTATCAATAAAGCTTAATTTTGTATGGTCGAGTGTTACTGCTGGCCGTTGGGTAGCTACTCTCCTCAAGCATCCAATGCCAATATATCTTTACGTGCATTGTGCATAAGCTTATTGTAAAAATGTTACAGAATGTGTAAATTCTAATTAACGTTAAAAAAAACATTTTAAATCGGTTAGTTGTGAATAGAAACAACTATTTTTTTAAATTCTTTTTAGTATAATAAGACATTCCTAGCCTTTATAAACGGTGGGGACCGTGGGAGAAGCATTGCCAACACCAGTTCCTCTACAGGTTCTCAATAACACGATAAAAAAAGGCTATCTATAGATATTTACGGAATCGGTAATTACTGAAATGTTAACATGGTAATATTAATTAATAATATAACACTGGTAATTCTGTGAGCGCCGAGCGGCAACCTGGTTAGAGCACCCGTGCTTCGAAGACGTGTTTGCGGCGTCAGGTTAAATTGACCGCTCAGGGGCGAGTTCGCTGGGGTACGGCTAAATGCCCTGGCGATGTACATTCCAGATAGTGGGCTGTATGTTAAATTCGAGAGGAAAAAGGGCGTATAGAAATGTAAGACAAATATTAATTTTGATACAAAATGGTAAAAATAAGGTAATAAGTAATAATCCGAAACACAATAATAATAATACAGTAAAAGTGCTTATCAATGGTTAGGGTTGATAACACGATCATATTATTGTGTTAATTATAGCACTTAATATACCTATCATATTATTATTTTCATAAAGTAATGTAATTTTAAAGTAAATATTTTCCTACTAAAAATATTAGTACCAACAACATCAAGTATATTTGTTTTTATTAATTACGCAACTGAATTAAAAAAAATATTATTTCAGTTTAAAATAATAATAATTGAGTGTTATATTTGGCCCCTCGTTTGATAAAATCTCGACATTTTGGAACCTTTAAAACAAAATTGTTCGTGTTTTCTTTTTTTTCTGATCTGTGCTTCAAGAAATGTTTTTATTTTTATTTCAGACAATAGTACTATATACCGTCTGTCGGGCTATGCGCGTTTGCGTATGAAGTGTATCGATACCTGACCAGTTAAATTAATTTTTACCAAACGGACAAAATTATATCAATGATGACAAATGTCAATAAACGATAAATTGGGGGACGAGGTGACCGAGTGGTCTGACGCTTCCGCTGCTACGCAGCCGGTCGCGGTTCGATCCTCGGCCACCGGGCGGCATTTTTCTCCGGACAAGTCGCGGTGACCGGAGAAAAAGTGCTGCCATCCCCCACCCCCGGGACATGGCAGAAACCTACAGGTGCCCCATTCGAAATTCTGCCAAAAACAAACACACACGTGTTCCCCCCTACCGTACCAAAAAAACCTACAAACCATCAATACAAACCTACAATACCCACTAATAGCTAATGGCCACAGTTGCCGGGCTCAAGATCAATAAAAAAAAAAAAAAAAAACGATAAATTAAAAACTATTACGGTTTTCGTCATCGCCATCTCTCTGGAAATAATAGTACAAAATATAAACTAAAAACTAAAAACAGACCATCACAGTCAAAAACGATATGCAGTTGTAGCCTGGTAGGTACTATTTGTATTATGTACAAGACTACATAATATTGTCATATAAATGTATTGTACTATTGTAATTTGTATTTCATTCACTTTTTACTGAAAGTTAAACTTATCATCGAGGTATTTATATTGCCTATTATTCAAGTTTTGGTTGAAAACCTTTTAAGTGCGTGCTGCTATCATTATATTTTATTTGCAACCAAAAACGGCAAAAACTGTAAAAAGTTAAATGTAATATGGTTTTTATTTGACAGTAATCAGAATGCATTTAGGCCATATCCTTACTAATATAATACTTTTTATTGTGTTAAACATATTATTATTTTAAAGTCCAAATGGCTAAATTAAATTAATGGACTAATATTAATTTTGAATAATCACATTGAGACGTCAAAAATACAACTTTTAATTTCCACATTAACAACAATAAGCGTAATGTCATCTATTTTCAATTTTATGAGATAAATGAATGTATAAAAAATCACTAGCAGTAAGTAAAATATTGCACAACTGTAAAAGCTAACAGGAATTGATTATAACAATTTACTTAGATTTATTAGTTTAAATTTGTGATAACGAAGTTAAACCAACCAGAATGATGCCTCTATTATTAAAGCTATCGATCATAGTTATAATTAAAAGTCTCATTCGCTCCATTTCCGATGTAACTAACTACGTGTAATTGGTTCTGCTGATAACAATTTATCGTAATAATATGAAACGGTCAATTATTCGTTGTCGATTGGCGCCGATTAAATCTTTACATATTCTATGATCAGGAAATCAATTGTGTTTACAAAGATGTTAAATTATGTTTGTTCATATTATTTTCATCATTGTTATTATTTAAAAAATTTTAATCGTTTGAATTTTATCCACAGTCGTTTTCTATATGTAATGCAATTTTCAATAGATTTGAATTAATTTAGAAAATGTTTTGAATAGTTTTTGTCTGTATCAAAAACTGTTGTGCTTCGTCAAAATATTTGAAAAATTAAAATAAGACTTCTCAGAAGTTGTAAATAATGATTTTACCAAAACCGTAAATATGTTCATAATATTTCCAATCTTCTTTTCACAACATGAAAAACAGTTAAAGCCCCACTGAAACTATTTATGTTAAACTACTATTATCTTTCATAAGTCCAATAATAGTGTCATATGTTGACCCATCTGAAATTGCTTTATCTGCAAACAAATTAGAATGTTGTATAATAGTTTGAATAAATCTAAACATTCGTTAGTAAAAAATTTAATAATATTATAACATTTCATTCGAAAGTAAAAACTATGAAAAGGCTGCAGTTAAGGTAGATACTGGATTTTTTAGTGATGTATTATATAAAAGTAACATATCATTATGTGCTTTAGGTATTTTGAGCGAGCAAAATTAAATTTAAAACCATTGGTCCTATATACCAGCAGTCACCAATTAATACTTTCCGTGGGCCACATTAAGAATTCAGAAAATTCTCGAGGGCCATAAAAATGCAAAGTATGTACATAATATTTATTGTAATATACCGATTGGCCAAAACTAATGTACAAAGACAAGAAATTATCGGCTTTTTTTCTCCTTGTCTGCGGGTAGGTTAAAATTCATCCACGGGCCGGATGTGGCCCGCGGGCCGCCATTTGGTGATCCCTGCTATATACGATTCGTTTTGGATTAATTAATTAAAAGCTATAGTCGTTCGGAACGATCGTAGGAATTAAGAACGTTCAAAATCGATTTCATCTGTGGTAAACTGGTAAATATAGGTAGGTACACCAAATAACCCTATATATCGGCGGCTAGTCTTCGTTTTATTAAAATAACGACCGTTGATTATTATTATGTAGCTACAAAATGAACGTGTGCCCATCTGAATGGCGGTCCCTTGGCAGGGCATCCACCCACAGCTTAAAATAATTATATGTGAGTGTAATACTGTAATAGTGTAATGTCACTAATGTTGACATACATTGAGATTATATAGCGATGACACGACAAGTCAAATATTCGAATGTATCGTACCCAAAGGATCTCCATGCTGTGAGAGTCCTTTCTGCTCAAAAGGAACCAGATATAATTGTACATCACACGGATGGATGGATGGTATCACATTCAAAGAATGGTTTTTCACTTTATTTTTGCCTCACGCAAACCGTTTAAATGGGCGAAAAGTATTGATAGGAGACAACCTTGCATCTCATTTTAATCCTGAAGTAATACAACAGTGTGAGGATTCTGGTATTGATTTTGTATGTTTACCCAAAAATGCAACACATTTAACTCAACCACTAGATGTGTGTTTTTTCCGGCCTTTAAAACAAAGTTGGAGATTTTGTTTGAAAGAATGGAAAAATCGTAATACAAGTATGCAATCTATTCCTAAGTCATCTTTTCCAGCATTGGTAAGTAGTTGTCTTCAACGAATCAATGATGTTGGAAGCATATCGAACAATTTAAAATCTGCATTTCGTGCCACTGGAATTTTTCCATTAGATCGGAATGCTATCTTACAAAAATTACCAAAAGAAGATGACCCTAATATTAATGATATTGTTGTTAATTATTTAAAAGATAAACGATTTGAAAAAACAGATAAAACAGAAAAAGAAAAAAAATCAATATTGCTCCAGGGCAGAGTGTGACCTCTGCTATTTTAAATAATGCAGATAGTGATGATGATTCACCAAATGCAGTTATCCCATATATAGACACAGATTCTGAACATGAGCTAGAAAATGAAGATGAGGTTCCAGAATATCAAACACCAAC